>NC_088875.1:16390771-16422852 GCF_032884065.1 Artemia franciscana | reverse complement strand
ATGACGTCAGTCAACACACAAACATGACGTCACCCGACAGACCCACACACACACAGACAACTTATCTATATATATAAAAATAAGTTGTCTGTATGTGGATCAGGTGACGTCATGTTTCTGTGTCGACTGACGTCATGAAGTTAGTTGTCGTCATTTTTGCTATGACGGTGACGTCATTAAAGATATTTAAGACGTATATGTTCACGTAGAAATCTATTAATGTTAAGTTTAAAATGACTGATGAACTTACAATGGCAAAAGCCGATGAAGATGCTCAAAGAGTCTATGCCAAAAAACTTGCTGCTGATAGAGAAAGTCAGAAAAGAAAGCGTGCCAAGGAACTACCAGAGCAACGCGAAAGCATACTTTCTGCTAAAAGAGAAAGTGAAAAAAGAAGGCGTGCCGAGGAATCACAAGAACAGCAAGAAATCAGGCTTGCTGCTGATAGAGAAAGTAAGAAAAGAAAGCGTGCCGAGGAATCACAAGAACAGCAAGAAATCAGGTTTGCTGCTGATAGAGAAAGTTAGAAAAGAAAGCGTGCCGAGGAATCAGAGCAACCTGAAAATTATCGCCTGGCATTCAGGTACAGCCCAGTCGATGATTATAGTAGGTGTGTTCAAATCGGGACTATGTCTAAAATTTATCCCTATTGCAAGGCCTTGAAATTCAATGGTGAAACAATGGGAATGTGTTGCGCCTCAGGAAAAGTTAAACTTCCTCTATTGGCTGCACCACCAGAGCCATTGAAAACTTTGCTTACTGGAACTACGTCAGAATCTAAGCGTTTTTTATCACAGATCAGAAAATATAACTCATGTTTCCAAATGACGTCGTTTGGTGCCCAAATCGAAAATCCAGATCAATTTATGCCTACTTTCAAAGTAAAAGGGCAAATTTATCATAAAGCAGGGTCCCTTCTACCATTCTCAGGCGAGAATCATAAATTTTTACAATTGTAATTCATCAGTTGTAAAAAATATGATGCATGGACCTTGCTGTGCATTGAACGAAAATTCACCATGCATGGCCAAAGGATGGTGCACAAAGCAATATCCTCGACTTTTAGTATCCAACACAATTACTGGCAATGATGGTTACCCACAATATAGAAGAAGATCTACTGAAGATGGCGGTAAAACAGCAATAATAAAGAAGCGTAACGGTACCACCATTGAAGTAGATAACCAGTGGGTTGTTCCATATTCCCCATTATTATCAAAAACATTTAATGCACAAATAAACGTTGAATACTGTAACTCCGTAAAGGCAATCAAATACATATGTAAATACGTCAACAAAGGCAGTGACATGGCAGTTTTTGGCTTGCAGTCCGAAATCAAAGATATCGACGAAATCGTACAATATCAGGCTGGAAGATACATAAGCAGTAATGAAGCTGTTTGGCGAATTCTTTCATTTCCGATGCATGAACGTAGTCCAGCTTATATATATAAAACAATAAGTTGCCTGTCTGTTATGTTCTGTTACACTATGTCTGTTACGCCAGATTATATCTTATCTATATGTAAAAGAAAACAAACTAGAATGTAAAAACTGGAAATTGCATAAATATTTCGAAATATTTTGACAATAGATTAAAGTAATTCGAAAAAAGAAAAATGGTAAAAAACTAAAAAAAACTAAAAACAAAAAACTAAAAAAAATAAAAAAATTAAAAAAAGAAAAAACCTAAAAAGAAAAAACGTAAAAAAAATAAAAAAGATAAAAAACTAAAAAGAAAAAAAAACTAAAAAAATTAAAAAACTAAAAAAAGAAAAAACTAAAAAAAACTGGGAATTGCACAAATATTTCAATATATTTTGACAATAGATTAAAGTAATTCGAAAACCTTAAAACAGATACCCCATACATGAAGTTTAATATAAATTGTTGGAGCTTTAGCATGCTTGGCACGTAAAGATTTTTCCAAGTGTCAATGTTAGAATGAACATTGACAAATTGAAGAAAACAAATCAATAAAAAGAAGAAACTAAAAAAAGAAAAAACTAAAAAAGAAAAAAAAAATAAAGAAGAAACTGGATCTATATATATAAAAATAAGTTGTATATATGCATGTTTGTTTGTTTGTTTGCATTTGACGTCATTATAAGTATATAAGGCTTTGTATATGACGTCATTATAAGATGACACTACAGACCCGGACACCGGGACACAAATGACGACCGGGACACAGGGAATATAAATGACGACCGGGACACTCAAAGAAAAATTACAGACCGGGACACCGGGACACAAATGACGACCGGGACACCGGGACAGAGGGAATATAAATGACGACCGGGACACTCAAAGAGAGATTACAGACTGGGATACCGGGACACAAATGACGACCGGGACACAGGGAATATAAATGACGACCAGGACACAGGGACACAACTACAACGGGGACGCCGGGGGTACAGGGGATATATAAATGACGACGGGGACACAGGGAATGTTCGATTAGCAATCACCATCAACAAATAACGTAATAGAGGCAACAATCTTGACAGGGCCTTTTGAGGGTGAGGCTTTTCTTATTCCACGCATTCTCATGATTCCAATGGATCTGCCTTTTCAACCTAAAAGATTGCAATTCCCAATTTGATTAGCATATTTAGTTTTCAGTCCAGAACCACTAAAGCTATTATGTAAATATCAAAAATATTTATGTTGTCTGAGCAATAATTTTTAGTTTTTATTTCAAAATAGAAAATTACCTGACAATTTTAGAATTATATCTATATCTATATATATAAAAATAAGTTGTCTGTCTGTGGATGTGTGGATGGATGTGTCAGGTGACGTCACCTGAAAAAACTGGATTAGGTGACGTCAAAACTGAAAAAACTAAAAAAAGGCAAAAACTACAAAAAAAACTAAAAACTAATAAAAAAAATAAAAAAGCTAAAAAACTAAAAAAAACTATAAAGGTAAAAACCAATAAAAAACTAAAAAAAAAAACTGAAAAAACTAAAAAAAGGCAAAAAACTACAAAAAAAAACTAAAAACTAATAAAAAAAAGTAAAAAAGCTAAAAAACTAAAAAAACTAAAAAAACTAAAAAAAGGTAAAAAACTAAAAAAAATAAAAAATAAAAAAAAAAATAAAAAAAAGGAAAAAACTGAAAAATAAGCTAAAATAAAGGTAAAAACCAATAAAAAACTAAAAAAAAGGAAAAAAAACTAATAAATGACGACACTCAAAGAGAAAGCGACCAGGACAAAAGGAATGTTCGATTAGCAATCAACAAAGCACCGGGACACAGGGAGTATAAATGACGACCAGGACATAAGTAAAAAAAAAAAAACTATCTATATATATAAAAATAAGTTGTCTGTGGATCTGTGGATCGTGGATCAGGTGACGTCACCTGAAAAAACTGGATCAGGTGACGTCAAAACTGAAAAAACTAAAAAAAGGCAAAAACTACAAAAAAAACTAAAAACTAATAAAAAAAATAAAAAAGCTAAAAAACTAAAAAAACTAAAAAAAGGCAAAAACTACAAAAAAAACTAAAAACTAATAAAAAAGCTAAAAAACTAAAAAAACTAAAAAAAAGGCAAAAACTACAAAAAAACTAAAAACTAATAAAAAAAATAAAAAAGCTAAAAAACTAAAAAAACTAAAAAACCGGGACACAGGGAATATAAATAACGACCGGGACACAGGGACACAACTACAACGGGGACACCGGGGGAAACAGGGGGATATAAATGACGACCGGGACAAAAAAACTAAAAAGAAAAAAAAACTAAAAACTAATAAAAAAAACTAAAAAATCTAAAAATCTAAATAAGCTAAAAAAGAAAAAAAAAGGAAAAAAATAAAGGAGAAAAACAAAACTAAAAAACGAATGTATATACAGACCGGGACACCGGGATACAAATGATGACCGGGACCCGGGACACAGGGAATATAAATGACGACCGGGACACAGGGACACAACTACAACGGGGACACCGGGGGAAACAGGGGGATGTAAATGACGACCGGGACACCGGGACAGGGAATGGTCGATTAGCAATCACCATCAACAAAGCTCAAGGGCAATCATTAGAATCATGAGGTATAGATCTGAATACAGATTGTTTTCCCATGGACCATTATATGTTGCATGTTCAAGAGTCGGTAAACCTGACAATCTATTTATATGCAAAGACAATGGGACAGCAAAGAATGTTGTATATTCGCAAGTTTTACGTAGTTAAAACCATATATATATATCTATCTATATTCACAGGTGGGACATAGGGACACAACTACAATGGCGCGTAACTATTATGGCGCGTAACGACTTACGCGCGCGTAAGTCGTTATATATATACGACTTATATACGCGCGTAAGCGCGTATATATATATATATATATATATATATATATATATATATGGTTTTAACTACGTAAAACTTGCGAATATACAACATTCTTTGCTGTCCCATTGTCTTTGCATATAAATAGATTGTCAGGTTTACCGACTCTTGAACATGCAACATATAATGGTCCATGGGAAAACAATCTGTATTCAGATCTATACCTCATGATTCTAATGATTGCCCTTGAGCTTTGTTGATGGTGATTGCTAATCGACCATTCCCTGTCCCGGTGTCCCGGTCGTCATTTACATCCCCTTGTTTCCCCCGGTGTCCCCGTTGTAGTTGTGTCCCTGTGTCCCGGTCGTCATTTATATTCCCTGTGTCCCGGTCGTCATTTGTATCCCGGTGTCCCGGTCTGTATATACATTCGTTTTTTAGTTTTGTTTTTCTCCTTTATTTTTTTCCTTTTTTTTTCTTTTTTAGCTTATTTAGATTTTTAGATTTATTAGTTTTTTTATTAGTTTTTAGTTTTTTTTTCTTTTTAGTTTTTTTGTCCCGGTCGTCATTTATATCCCCCTGTTTCCCCCGGTGTCCCCGTTGTAGTTGTGTCCCTGTGTCCCGGTCGTCATTTATATTCCCTGTGTCCCGGTCGTCATTTGTATCCCGGTGTACCGGTCTGTATATACATTCGTTTTTTAGTTTTGTTTTTCTCCTTTATTTTTTTCCTTTTTTTTTCTTTTTTAGTTTATTTAGATTTTTAGATTTTTTAGTTTTTTTATTAGTTTTTAGTTTTTTTTTCTTTTTAGTTTTTTTGTAGTTTTTACCTTCTTTTTAGTTTTGTTAATTTTTTTTTTTACTTATGTCCTGGTCGTCATTTATACTCCCTGTGTCCCGGTGCTTTGTTGATTGCTAATCGAACATTCCTTTTGTCCTGGTCGCTTTCTCTTTGAGTGTCGTCATTTATTTTTTTCTTTTTTAGTTCTTTTAGTTTTTACCTTTTTTAGTTTTTTTTTAGTTTTTTAGATGAAATTTTTTTTTAGTTTTTTCCTTTTTTTCTTTTTAGTTTTTTATTGGTTTTTACCTTTATGTTAGCTTATTTTTCAGTTTTTTCCTTTTTTTAGTTTTTTTTATTTTTTATTTTTTTTAGTTTTTTACCTTTTTTTAGTTTTTTTAGTTTTTTAGTTTTTTTAGTTTTTTAGCTTTTTTACTTTTTTTATTAGTTTTTAGTTTTTTTGTAGTTTTTGCCTTTTTTATGTTTTTTTCAGTTTTTTTTTTAGTTTTTTATTGGTTTTTACCTTTATTTTAGCTTATTTTTCAGTTTTTTCCTTTTTTTTAGTTTTTTTAGTTTTTAGTTTTTTTTAGTTTTTTACCTTTTTTTAGTTTTTTTTTAGTTTTTTTAGTTTTTTAGCTTTTTTATTTTTTTTATTAGTTTTTAGTTTTTTTTGTAGTTTTTGCCTTTTTTTTAGTTTTTTTAGTTTTTTAGCTTTTTTATTAGTTTTTAGTTTTTTTTGTAGTTTTTGCCTTTTTTTAGTTTTTTTAGTTTTTTAGCTTTTTTATTTTTTTTATTAGTTTTTAGTTTTTTTTTGTAGTTTTTGCCTTTTTTTAGTTTTTTCAGTTTTGACGTCACCTGATCCAGTTTTTTCAGGTGACGTCACCTGATCCACGATCCACAGATCCACAGACAACTTATTTTTATATATATAGATAGTTTTTTTTTACTTATGTCCTGGTCGTCATTTATACTCCCTGTGTCCCGGTGCTTTGTTGATTGCTAATCGAACATTCCTTTTGTCCTGGTCGCTTTCTCTTTGAGTTTCGTCATTTATTTTTTTCTTTTTTAGTTCTTTTAGTTTTACCTTTTTTAGTTTTTTTAGTTTTTTAGATGAAAATTTTTTTTAGTTTTTTTCTTTTTTTCTTTTTAGTTTTTTATTGGTTTTTACCTTTATTTTAGCTCATTTTCAGTTTTTTCCTTTTTTTATTTTTTTTTTATTTTTTATTTTTTTTAGTTTTTTACCTTTTTTTAGTTTTTTTAGTTTTTTTAATTTTTTAGCTTTTTTACTTTTTTTATTAGTTTTTAGTTTTTTTTGTAGTTTTTGCCTTTTTTTAGTTTTTTTAGTTTTTTAGCTTTTTTATTAGTTTTTAGTTTTTTTTGTAGTTTTTGCCTTTTTTTAGTTTTTTTAGTTTTTTAGCTTTTTTATTTTTTTTATTAGTTTTTAGTTTTTTTTGTAGTTTTTGCCTTTTTTTAGTTTTTTCAGTTTTGACGTCACCTGATCCAGTTTTTTCAGGTGTCGTCACCTGATCCATCCACAGACAGACAGACAACTTATTTTTATATATATAGATAGATATATATATATATATATATATATATATATATATATATATATATATATATATATATATATATATATATATATATATATATATATATATATATATATATATATATATATATATCACAGGTGGGACATAGGGACACAACTACAATGGCGCGTAACTAATATGGCACGTAACGACTTACGCGCGCGGGGGGGCTTGGGGGGGGGCTCGAAGTGCCCCCACCAACTAGGTGTTGGGGAGGCGCGAAGCGCCATCTGAATACGGATTGTTTTCCCATGGACCATTATGCGTTGCATGTTCAAGAGTCGGTAAACCTGACAATCTATTTATATGCACAGACGATGGGACACCAAAGAATGTTGTATATTTGCAAGTTTTACGTAGTTAAAAACATATATATATATATATATATATATATATATATATATATATATATATATATATATATATATATATATATATATATATATATATATATATATATATATATATATATATATATATATATATATATATATATATATATATATATATATATATATATATATATATATATATATATATATATATATATATATATATATGTATATATATATATATATATATATATATATATATATATATATATATATATATATATATATATATATATATATATATATATATATATATATATATATATATGTATATATATATATATATATATATATATATATATATATATATATATATATATATATATATATATATATATATATATATATATATATTCACAGGTGGGACATAGGGACACAACTACAATGGCGCGTAACTAATATGGCGCGTGACGACTTACGCGCGCGGGAGGGCTTGGGGGGGGGGGGGCGCGAAGCGCCCCCACCAACTAGGTGTTGGGGTGGCGCGAAGCGCCACCCCAACAGCTAGTCTATATCTATATATACATAAATAAGTTGTCTGTGTGTGGATCTGTGGATGGATCAGGTGACGTCATGGAAAAAACTAAAAAAAGGCAAAAACTACAAAAAAAACTAAAAACTAATAAAAAAAAATAAAAAGGCTAAAAAACTAAAAAAACTAAAAAAAAAACTAAAAAAAGGTAAAAAACTAAAAAAAACTAAAAACTAAAAAAAACTAAAAAAAAGGAAAAAACTGAAAAATAGAAGAGAAAAAGAAAACTAATAAGATTTTAGGCTAAAAAAGGTAAAAAACTAAAAACTAAAAAAAAAACTGAAAAAACTAAAAAAAGGCAAAAACTACAAAAAAACTAAAAACTAATAAAAAAAATAAAAAGGCTAAAAAACTAAAAAAACTAAAAAAACTAAAAAAAGGTAAAAAACTAAAAAAACTAAAAACTAAAAAAAAACTAAAAAAAAGGAAAAAACTGAAAAATAGAAGAGAAAAAGAAAACTAATAAAATTAAGAATAAAAATAAAAAAAAATAAAAAAGATAAAAACTAAAAAAAAAAAGTAAAAAGAAAAAACGAAAAAAAACTAAAAAAGCTAAAAAAAAAATAAGTTGTCTGTGTGTGGATCTGTGGATGGATCAGGTGACGTCATGGAAAAAACTAAAAAAAGGCAAAAACTACAAAAAAACTAAAAACTAATAAAAAAAATAAAAAGGCTAAAAAAACTAAAAAAACTAAAAAAAGGTAAAAAACTAAAAAAACTAAAAACTAAAAAAAAACTAAAAAAAAGGAAAAAACTGAAAAATAGAAGAGAAAAAGAAAACTAATAAAATTAAGAATAAAAATAAAAAAAAAATAAAAAAGATAAAAACTAAAAAAAAAAGTAAAAAGAAAAAACGAAAAAAAACTAAAAAATCTAAAAAAAAAAAAACTAAAAAAAATTTTCATCTAAAAAAATAAAAAAAACTAAAAAAGGTAAGAACTAAAAAAGAAAAAAATAAATGACGACACTCAAAGAGAAAGCGACCGGGACAAAAGGAATGTTCAATTAGCAATCAACAAAGCACCGGGACACGGAGTATAAATGACGACCAGGACATAAGTAAAAAAAAAACTAAAAAAACTAAAAAGAAGGTAAAAACTACAAAAAAACTAAAAGAAAAAAAAACCTAAAAACTAATAAAAAAACTAAAAAATCTAAAAATCTAAATAAACTAAAAAAGAAAAAAAAGAAAAAAGGAAAAAAATAAAGGAGAAAAACAAAACTAAAAAACGAATGTATATACAGACCGGGACACCGGGATACAAATGACGACCGGGACACAGGGAATATAAATGACGACCGGGACACAGGGACACAACTACAATGGGGGCTGTTGGGGTGGCGCGAAGCGCCACCCCAACAGCTAGTATATATATATATATATAAATATATATATATATATATATATATATATATATATATATATATATATATATATATATATATATATATATATGTTTTTAACTACGTAAAACTTGCGAATAAACAACATTCTTCGCTGTCCCATTGTCTGTACACATAAATACATTGTCAGGTTTACCGACTCTTGAACAAGCAACATATAATTGTTTATGGGAAAAACAATCCGTATTCAGATCTATACCTCATTATTCTAGTGATTGCCCTTAAGCTTTGTTGATGGTGATTCCCTGTGTCCCCATCATCATTTATATATCCCCCCTGTGCCCCCTGGCGTCCCCATTGTAGTTGTGTCCCTGTGTCCCAGTCGTCATTTATAGTCGACAAACATGACGTCAGTCAACACACAAACATGACGTCAGTCAACACACATGTCCCAGTTGTCATTTGTGTCCCAGTGTCCCCATTTCTCTTTGAGTGGCCCAGTCGTCATTTATATTCCCTGTGTCCTGGTCTGTATATACATTCGTTTTTGAATTGGTATATGATGAAATAAATTTTTTGTTTTTTTCCTTATTTTCTTTTTAGTTTTTTTTCTTTTTAGATTTTTTTGTAGTTTTTACCTTTTTTATTTTTTTTATTTTTTTTAGTTTTCTTTTTCTCTTTTATTTTTCAGTTTTTTTACTTTTTTTAGTTTTTTTTTTCTTTTTCAGTTTTGAGTTTTTTTTTAGTTTTTTTTTATTAATTTTTAGTTTTTTTTTCTTTTTAGTTTTTTGTAGTTTTCACCTTATTTTTAGTGTTTTTTCTTTTTTGGTTTTTTAGCTTTTTTTTAGTTTTTTTAGTATTTTCTTTTTAGTTTTTTTGTAGTTTTTACCTTATTTAGTTTTTTTTTCTTCTTTTGTATTAATGCTAAAGCCAAGGTTCAAACCTGGAACCTCTCAGACCTAGAACCTGGAACATAACACTTTACCAACTCAGCTACTTTGGCTAGAATACATTCGTTTTCGAATTCGTATGTGATGAAATAATTCAGACATCATATGTGGACAGACAGACAAACAACTTATTTTTATATGTATACTAGCTGTTGGGGTGGCACTTCGCGCCAACCCAACACCTAGTTGGGGGCGCCCCCAAGCCCCCCCCCGCGCGCGTAAGTCGTTACGCGCCATTGTAGTTGTGTCCCTGTGTCCCATCTGTGAATATATATATATATATATATATATATATATATATATATCTTCTATACATATAAAAATAAGTTGTCTGTGTGTGGATCTGTGGATCTGTGGATCAGGTGACGTCACACTAAATTATTTCACACTAATACAAAAGAAGAAAAAAACTAAAAAAGTAAAAACTACAAAAAAAACTAAAAAGAAAAAAACTAAAAAAGCTAAAAAACTAAAAAAAAACTAAAAAAAGGTAAAAATCTAATAACTAAAAAAAACTGAAAAAAATAAAAAAAGGCAAAAACTACAAAAAAAATAAAAACTAATAAAAAAACTAAAAAAGCTAAAAAACTAAAAAAACTAAAAAAAACTAAAAAAAGGTAAAAAACTAAAAAAAAACTAAAAAAAAAGAAAAAACTGAAAAATAAAAGAGAAAAAGAAAACTAAAAAAATATGAATAAATATATATAAAAATAAGTTGTTTGTGGGTTATGTCTGTCTGTCTGTCTGTCGAGTGACGTCGTGTTTGTCCGCATATGACGTCTGAAGTATTTCACACTAATACAAAAGAAGAAAAGAAACTAAAAAAGGCAAAAACTACAAAAAAAAACTAAAAAGAAAAAAAACTAAAAAAGCTAAAAAACTAAAAAAAAACTAAAAAAAGGTAAAAAACTAAAAACTAAAAAAACTGAAAAAACTAAAAAAAGGCAAAAACTAAAAAAAACAACTAAAAACTAATAAAAAAACTAAAAAAGCTAAAAAGCTAAAAAAACTAAAAAAAACTAAAAAAAGGTAAAAAACAAAAAAAAACTAAAACTAAAAAAGAAAAAACTAAAAAAAAAGGAAAAAACTGAAAAATAAGAGAAAAAGAAAACTAAAAAAATATTAATAAATATAAAAAATATAAATATAAATATAATATAAATTAGCAATCAACAAAGCACCGAGACACAAATGACGACCGGGACACAGGGAGTATAAATGACGACCAGGACATAAGTGAAAAAAAAAACTAAAAAAACTAAAAAAATGGTAAAAACTACAAAAAAACTAAAAACTAATAAAAAAACTAAAAAATCTAAAAATCTAAATAAACTAAAAAAGAAAAAAAAGAAAAAAGGAAAAAAATAAAGGAGAAAAACAAAACTAAAAAACGAATGTATATACAGACCGGGACACCGGGATACAAATGACGACCGGGACACAGGGAATATAAATGACGACCGGGACACAGGGACACAACTACAATGGGGACGCCGGGGGGCACAGGGGGATATAAATGACGACCGGGACACCGGGACACAAGGAATATAAATGACGCCCGGGACACTCAAAGAGAAATCACAGACTGGAACACCGGGACACAAATGACGACCGGGACACAGGGAATATAAATGACGACCGGGACACAGGGACATAACTACAAAGGGGACGCCGGGGTGCACAGGGGGATATATAAATGACGATGGCGACTCAGGGAATGGTCGATTAGCAATCACCATCAACAAAGCTCAAGGGCAATCATTAGAATCATGAGGTATAGATCTGAATACGGATTGTTTTCCCATGGACCATTATATGTTGCATGTTCAAGAGTCGGTAAACCTGAAAATCTATTTATATGCACAGACAATGGGACAGCAAAGAATGTTGTATATTCGCAAGTTTTACGTAGTTAAAAACATATATATATATATATATATATATATATATATATATATATCACAGGTGGGACATAAGGACACAACTACAATGGCGCGTAACTAATATGGCGCGTAACGACTTACGCGCGCGGGGGGGGCTTGGGGGGATGGGGCGCGAAGCGCCCCCACCAACTAGGTGTTGGGGTGGCGCGAAGCGCCACCCCAACAGCTAGTATATATATAAAAATAAGTTGTCTGTCTGTCGGTCAGGTGACGTCATTTTTCTGTGTCGACTGACGTCATGAAGTTAGTTGTCGTCATTTTTGCTATGACGGTGACGTCATTAAAGATATTTAAGACATTTATGTTCACGTAGAAATCTATTAATGTTTAGCTTTAAAATGACTGATGAACTTACAATGGCAAAAGCCGATGAAGATGCTCAAAGAGTCTATGCCAAAAAACTTGCTGCTGATAGAGAAAGTCAGAAAAGAAAGCTTGCCGAGGAATCAAAAGAACAGCAAGGAAACAGGCTTGAGGCTGATAGAGAAAGAAAGAACAGAAAGCGTGCCGAGGAATCAAAAGAACAGCAAGGAAACAGGCTTGAGGCTGATAGAGAAAGAAAGAACAGAAAGCGTGCCGAGGAACTACCAGAGCAACGCGAAAGCAGACTTGCTGCTAAAAGAGAAAGTGAAAAAAGAAGACGTGATCGAGGAATCACAAGAACAGCAAGAAATCAGGCTTGCTGCTGATAGAGAAAGTAAGAAAAGGAAGCGTGCCGATGAATCTTAGCAACCTGAAAGTTATCACCTGGCATTCAGGTACAGCCCAGTCGATGATTATAGCTTGAGTAGATGTGTTCAAATCGGGAAAATGTCTAAAATTTGTCCCTATTGCAAGGCCTTGAAATTCAATGGTGAAACAATGGGAATGTGTTGCGCCTCAGGAAAAGTTAAACTTCCTCTATTGGCTTCACCTACAGAGCCATTGAAGACTTTCCTTACTGGAACTACGTCAGAATCTAAGCGTTTTTTGTCACAAATCAGAAAATACAACTCATGTTTCCAAATGACGTCGTTTGGAGCCCAAATCGAAAATCCAGATCAATTTATGTCTACTTTCAAAGTAAAAGGGCAAATTTATCATAGAGCAGGGTACCTTCTACCATTCTAAGGGGCGAGAATCATAAATTTTTACAATTGTACTTCATCAGTGATAGAAATTCTGAATTGAATGCACGTTGCGAAATTTCTCCCAACGTTGAAAGGACAATCGTTTCCCAATTGCAACATCTTTTCCTCGAAAATAATAATTTAGTGCGTCTGTTCAAAACAGCCATCGATTTGATGCCTACTGATACGCATAAAATTGTTATTTCCGCTGACAAAACGCCTCCTGGCCAACATGTGCGTAGATACAATGCTCCAACTATCGACGAAGTGGCAATCGTTATGGTCGGTGATCAGTTTTTACCTCGAGGTATTATTCTTCATAAGCGAAACGCTCAGTTGGTAAGAATTGCTGAAACTCATCGATGTTACGATGCCCTACAATATCCTATCATTTTTTGGGATGGAGCCGACGGCTATCACTTTAATATTAAATTGATGAATCCAGCCACTAACAAAGAAATGAATAAGAAATGCAGTGCAATGCATTATTTTCCTATAGACTAATGATTCGGCAGGATGAAGAAAATTATATTTTAAAATGCCGTGAATTGTTTCACCAATTTGTCGTTGATATGTATGCTAAAATTGA
The DNA here is from genome assembly GCF_032884065.1 of Artemia franciscana. Taxonomy (NCBI): domain Eukaryota; kingdom Metazoa; phylum Arthropoda; class Branchiopoda; order Anostraca; family Artemiidae; genus Artemia; species Artemia franciscana. Next base: position 16,409,314 of record NC_088875.1, on the reverse strand, counting down.
ATCAGAACGTTTGCTATATATCCGCCTGAATCAGACCAAGCTCCGCTCTGAACAATACATTCATTTGCGAGATGCAGTTATAAATGACGGTAATACCACAAACGTTGGAAGATTAACAATTTTACCTTCGTCATATGCTGGCAGTCCCCGTCATATGCATGAATATGCTCAAGATGCTATTGCGTATGTTCGTCTCTATGGTCGTCCAGATTTATTTATTACATTTACATGTAATCAATCTTGGGACGAGATACTGCAGCTTTTACTTCAAGGACAATCGGTGGTTCATAGGCATGACATTACGGCCCTTGTCTTCCGGCAAAAGTTGAAATCACTGATAAACTACATAGTAAAACTTGAAGTGTTTGGGTCAATGCGATGCTGGATGTACTCAGTGGAATGGCAAAAACGAGGTTTGCCACACGCACATATACTAATCTGGCTACATAAAAAATTACTTCGAACGAAATTGATGATGTGATTTCCGCTGAAATACCTGATAAAAATGTCGATAAGAGGTTACATGATATTATTGTAAAAAATATGACACATGGACCTTGCGGTGCACTGAACGAAAATTCACCATGCATGGCAAAAGGAAGGTGCACAAAGCAATATCCTCAACTTTTAGTATCAAAGATAATTACTGGCAATGATGGTTACCCACAATATAGAAGAATATCTACTGAAGATGGCGGTAAAACAGCAATAATAAAGAAGCGTAACGGTACCACCATCGAAGTAGATAACCAGTGGGTTGTTCCATATTCCCCATTATTATCAAAAACATTTAATGCACACATAAACGTTAAATACTGTAACTCCGTAAAGGCAATCAAATACATATGTAAATACGTCAACAAAGGCAGTGACATGGCAGTTTTTGGCTTGCAGCCCGAAATCAAAGATTTCGACGAAATCGTACAATATCAGGCTGGAAGATACATAAGCAGTAATGAAGCTGTTTGGCGAATTCTTTCATTTCCGATACATGAACGTAGTCCAGCTGTTGTTCACTTAGCGGTACATTTACAGAATGGTCAACATGTTTATTTCACGGAAACCAACGTGCAACAAAGAGCCCTGAATCCACCGGATACAACATTAACAGCTTTTTTTTCGCTTTGCAAAAATGATTCTTTTGCAAAAAAACTGCTGTATACTGAAGTGCCTTCGTATTACACGTGGAATACTAAAAATAAAGTATTTGAACGTCGAAAACAGCGTAAGTGAGTCGACGGCCAACCTACCATCTTCAAAGATACCACGATAGGAAGACTCTACACTGTTCACCCCAATCAACATGAATGCTTCTTTCTACGCCTGCTTTTGGTGAATGTACCCGGTCCGACATCCTTTGAGTATTTGAGAACTGTAAACGGTACTATACATGACACTTACCGTAGTGCATCCCAAGCTCTGAATTTATTGGAGAATGACCAAAACTGGGATAACTGCATCAATGACGTGTGCGAAACGTCAACCCCAAGTCAAATTCGTGCATTGTTTGGCATCATTTTAACAACTTTCTCTCCATCAGCTCCTACAGAGTTATGGGAAAAATATAAGTTAAAAATGTCCGAAGATATACTCCATCGAAAACAGTTAGAGACGTCAGATATGAGTTTTGATTTTACATCAGAAATTTATAACTACACTTTAGTTATTATACAAGATTTGTGCGTACGTATGGCAAACAAACCTCTTCAGGATTTGGGAATGCCTTCACCTAACCGTATCGCTGCTGTTTCGACATGTGTAGAATTGGATCGTAAACAAAGGTACAGTACGAGTGATCTATTGTCGTATGTACAAAATAACATTTCCAAGTTAACGTCGGAACAAAAAGACTTTTATGATACGATAATGCATTGTGTCGATAACAACGTTGGAGAACTTTTCTTTTTGGATGCGCCAGGAGGTACTGGTAAAACGTTTGTGATAAAACTGATTCTGGCATCAATTCGATCAAAAAATGATATAGCGTTGGTAATTGCGTCGTCCGGAATAGCCGCAACATTGCTGCCTGGTGGAAGAACTGCTCATTCCGCTTTGAAATTGCCTCTGAATTTGCATTCTACAGAAACTCCCACGTGCAATATTTCCAAATCATCTGGGATGGGTAAAGTATTGCAGCAATGCAAACTTATTATTTGGGATGAGTGCACAATGGCACACAAAAAATCGCTCGAGGCTCTGGATCAATGTTTGAAAGATTTAAGAGGGAATTCGAAACCCTTTGGCAGCACATTAATATTGCTTGCGGGAGATTTCAGGCAAACATTACCTATAATACATAGATCAACTCCTGCAGACGAAATGAATGCTTGCCTGAAAAATTCTAATTTATGGGCACACGTAAAAATATTAAAATTAACTACAAATATGCGTGTCCGATTGCAAAACGATGACTCTGGTCAAACATTTTCAGATCAGTTGCTGGCAATTGGAAACGGAAAGCTCCCAGTAGACTCAATTTCAGGACGTATACAACTACCTGCTGATTTCTGTAATTTAGTGACGTCCAAAAATGATTTGATTGAAAAAGTATTTCCGAATATTCTAAAAAATTATAAAAATAATAAATGGCTAAGTGAAAGAGCGATTCTCGCACCCAAAAATATAGACGTCCACAAAATCAACAATATTGTTTTGACCAAGATCCGAGACCAGGCAGTCCTTTGCAAGTCAGTCGACACAGTTTTGGAACCAAATGAAGCGGTTAACTATCCATCTGAATTTTTAAATTCCATAGATCTTTCAGGGTTTCCACCACACGTGCTACAACTAAAAATAGGCGTACCAATAATACTTTTAAGAAATATCAACCCACCAAAGCTTTGCAATGGCACGCGACTTGCCGTAAAAAAAAACAATGGAAAACCTAATAGAGGCCACAATCTTGACAGGGCCTTTTGAGGGTGAGGCTGTTCTTATTCCTCGCATTCCCATGATTCCAACGGATCTGCCTTTTCAATTTAAAAGATTGCAATTCCCGATTCGATTAGCATTTGCAATCACCATTAACAAAGCTCAAGGTCAATCATTAGAAAAATATGGTATACATCTTAATACTGATTGTTTTTCTCATGGACAATTGTACGTTGCATGTTAGAGGGTCGGTAAACCTGACAATTTATTTATATGCAGCGACAATTGGACAGCGAAGAATGTTGTATATTCACAAGTTTTACGCAGATAATTTGTATTGTATCTATCTATCTATCCATCTATATAAAAACCAGTTGTGTGTATGCATGTTTGTTTGTAAAAAGAGCGTTTGCTTATGACGTCATTATTAGTACATACGGCTTTGTATATGCACAGACAATGGGAAAGCCAAGAATGTTGTATATTCGCAATTTTTACGTAGTTTAACTCCTACAGACGAAATGAATGCTTGCCTGAAAAATTCTAATTTATGGGCACACGTAAAAATATTAAAATTAACTACAAATATGCGTGTCCGATTGCAAAACGATGACTCTGGTCAAACATTTTCAGATCAATTGCTGGCAATTGAAACGGAAAGCTCCCAGTAGACTCAATTTCAGGACGTATACAACTACCTGCTGATTTCTGTAATTTAGTGACGTCCAAAAATGAATTGATTGAAAAAGTATTTCCGAATATTCTAAAAAATTATAAAAATAATAAATGGCTAAGTGAAAGAGCGATTCTCGCACCCAAAAATATAGACGTCCACGAAATCAACAATATTGTTTTGACCAAGATTCGAGACCAGGCAGTCCTTTACAAGTCAGTCGACACAGGTTTGGAATCAAATGAAGCTGTTAATTATCCATCTGAATTTTTAATTTCCATAGATCCTTCAGGGTTTCCACCACACGTGCTACAACTAAAAATAGGCGTACCAATAATACTTTTAAGAAATATCAACCCACCAAAGCTTTGCAATGGCACGCGACTTGCCGTAAAAAAAAAAACAATGGAAAACCTAATAGAGGCCACAATCTTGACAGGGCCTTTTGAGGGTGAGGCTGTTCTCATTCCTCGCATTCCCATGATTCCAACGCATTGTTTGTTTGTAAAAAGTTTGTTTGTTTGTTTGTCTCGCATTGTTTGTTTGTAAAAAGAGCGTTTGCATATGACGTCATTATTAGTACATACGGCTTTGTATATGCACAGACAATGGGAAAGCCAAGAATGTTGTATATTCGCAATTTTTACGTAGTTTGAAACACATATATAAATCTATCTATATTCACAGGTGGGACACAGGGACACAACTACAATGGCGCGTAACTAATATGGCGCGTAACGACTTACGCGCGCGGGGGGCTTTGGGGGGCGCGAAGCGCCCCGCCAACTAGGTGTTGGGGTGGCGCGAAGCGCCACCCCAACAGCTAGTTTATATATATATATATATATATATATATATATATATATATATATATATATATATATATATATATATATATATATATATATATATACTAGCTGTTGGGGTGGCGCTTCGCGCCCCCCAAGCCCCCCCGCGCGCGTAAGTCGTTACACGCCATATTAGTTACGCGCCATTGTAGTTGTGTCCCTATGTCCCACCTGTGAATATAGATATATATATATATATATATATATATATATATATATATATATATATATATATATATATATATATATATATATATACATATATATATATATATATATATATATATATATATATATATATATATATATATATATATATATATATATATATATATATATATATATATATATATATATATATATATATATATATATATATGTTTTTAACTACGTAAAACTTGCGAATATACAACATTCTTTGCTGTCCCATTGTCTGTGCATATACCTCATACCTCATGATTCTAATGATTGCCCTTGAGCTTTGTTGATGGTGATTGCTAATCGACGATTCCCTGTGTCGCCGTCGTCATTTATATATCCCCGTGTGCCCCCCGGTGTCCCGGTTGTCATTTATATTCCATGTGTTCCGGTCGTCATTTATGTCCCGGTGTCCCAGTCTGTGAATTCTCTTTGAGGGTCCCGGGCGTCATTGATATTCCTTGTGTCCCGGTGTCCCGGTCGTCATTCGTGTCCCGGTGTCCCAGTCTGTATATACATTCGTTTTTGAATTGGTCTTTTTTTTAGGTTTTAGTTTTCTGCCTTTTTTTTAGTTTTTTTTAGTTATACCTCATGATTCTAATGATTGCCCTTGAGCTTTGTTGATGGTGATTGCTAATCGAACATTCTCTGTGTCCCCATCGTCATTTATATATCCCCCTGTGCCCCCGGCGTCCCCGTTGTAGTTGTGTCCCTGTGTCCCGGTCGTCATTTATATTCCCTGTGTCCCGGTCGTCATTTGTATTCCGGTGTCCCAGTCTGTATATACATTCGTTTTTGAAATGGTAAATGATGAGATAAATTTTTGTATTTTTCCCCTTTTTTTCTTTTTAGTTTTTTTTTGGTTTTTACATTTTTTTAGTTTTTTTAGTTTTTTTTTCTTTTTTCTTTTTAGTTTTTTTTTTATTTTTATTTTTTTAGTTTTGTTTTTCTCCTTTATTTTTCTTTTTGTTTCCTTTTTTTAGTTTTTTTATTTTTTAGTTTTTTTAGTTTTTTAGCTTTTTTAGTTTTTTTATTAGTTTTTAGTTTGTTTTTTTTTAGTTTTTTGTAGTTTTTACCTTTTTTTTAGTTTTTTTTTTACTTATGTCCTGGTCGTCATTTATACTCCCTGTGTCCCGGTCGTCATTTGTGATGGTTTGTTGACGGTGTTTTGTTGATGGTGATTGCTAATTGAACATTCCTTGTGTCCCGGTCGCTTTCTCTTTGAGTGTCCCGGTCGTCATTTATATTCCCTATGTGCCGGTGTCCTGGTCGTCATTTGTGTCCCAATGTAATTTCGTAATTTCGTCAGTCGAAAACATGACGTCAGCCGACACAGAAACATGACGTCACCTGTTCCACAGACAGACAGACAGACAACTTATTTTTATATATATAGATATATATATATATATATTTATTATTTTTATATTATATATATATATATATAGATATATGTATATATATATATATATATATATATATATATATATATATATATATATATATATATATATATATATATATATATATATATTATTTATTTTTTATTTTTATATTATATATTTCTAAATTTTAATTATTGAATAAATTATTGATTTTCTTAATTTGCTATTGCCAACTATTTTGACTGAACACTACCAATCTTTATGTTATATGCAAGTTCCTTTTTAATTATTCATTTGCGGTGAGTCAAAATCAAAACAATCATTAATTCAGAAACGTTCAGAAATTAAATAAAAAAAAACATGTTTTTTTAAAGTGCTAGTAAGGAGGAACATTATAACTTAAAACTAACATAAATTATCCTGCATTTGAAATGGTTTGTCCACTCCGCAGTGCCTTGCTATTTACGCTAAAGTTTTTAATTGTTTTAAAAAGTAGAATTGTGGCAAAGAGTCAAAAAGCGTAAAGAGAGGAGCATTTTAGAAGATAGGCCTTTGGAATATTTGTTTTTGGAAAATAAGATACTTATTATCTTTTTACCATATTTGTGAGTCAATTTAGAACTCGGTCAAAATTAATATTAAGACCATTTTTAATTGACCAGTCGATAGATCTCCTCGATTTCTTTCGAACTATGTGCTTAGCTCATTTTCGGAAAAAAAGTGGACTTAGGTCCTTTTTTAAAGACGCCACTGAATTGTGGTAGTAGTCCAAGGCTACGCAATCACTTCTTAGAAATAGGCCAAATTCCAAAATGTTGTACATGAGTCCCTATAAGCTAAATAGAACTATATAAAAAGCAAGTAATGATGAACAGCAACATACTCGGAATCTAGGCTTCTAGGCCCCTTTGGTAACAAATTGGAAATAAATTAGTAATTAGCTTGGGTTTTTTGGATATTTTGTTTATTTTTTGGGATATTTATTTATTTCAGCATAGTCGGAAGATCCAATAAATATGCCTTTCGGAATGATATGATCACCCACAGACCCCGAAGAAAGGGCTGCATATTATGAAATTGACATATTTTTTTGTTTATAGTAGTCTATTTGTTTTTGGGAAGAAAAAACATATATATGAGAAGGAGGGGGGGGGGGTCTAAGGGAGTAATTCACTGTCGAAAGGTAGAAGATTCTGAGGGTGAGCTTTCTAGTGGAAATTATATATGTTGTTTATGAATTCATGTACAAAATTCTGGAAATGTTATTGAGAATCTCCCTGAGGAAATTTTAAGTAGGACTGGAATTCTGTCAGGGATTTTTCTGTCGAGAAAGAGGGGGTTAAATTCACGGAGGAAATGCTCCACATAAGGGAAATTCTCGGAAGACTTGAAAAAAGGGTCAGAAATAAAATAAATCCCCGGTATTTTTTCTAATGGAAATATAATTAGAAGAACTTTTTGGGTCGAATTATCCACAAGAAATTTTCTAGTGGGGAATCTGTAGCGACGATGGAACTGTCTACGGTTAATCCAGCCAGATTGAGTATTTTACGTGAGAGGAGCTTTCCACGGCGTAATTTCTTGTCGAGAAGAAGGAAATATTCCATGAAGAGGGAGGTAGATTTCCCGGCATTAATTGAAAAACACATCAGAAATCAAATGAAAAAAAAAAGTTTTTTCAACTGAAAGTAAGGAATAAAGTTAAAATTTAAAACAAACAGAAATCATTCTATACATAAAAAGGACCGTCTTCTTCTCAATACCCCCTCCCCCTCTTTACGTTAAGAAAATAAGCTTTTTTCCCAATTTGTTAAGAGCAACACATGAACTGCATGGGAAGTTTAATTAGAATCAGAAGTTTCATCAAAAGTACAAACAAATCAGCGTAGATAAGTATTATGAGTGTTAAAAAGCAATATGAGCCTATGCAATATACAAAAATCAGTACTATTTAATTAAGCGTTGTTCAGTGTTTTACACAATTCAACTTACCCCCATCAACAAACCGGTTGTGACACTTGAGTTGGGCTTATATTGTAAATAGCACTCAATGGTTAAACTGCCACTGACCGCTGACATGCAGAACAACAAGAATGTAGAAGTTACTTTCAACTAAAAATATATTAATAAGAAAAATAAGTAATAGTTTAATCAAACAGTTCGTCGTAACGAAGTGTCGTAAGGAGCGACCTGGCTCAATAGTAACCAAAACTCTAAAAAATGGAATTTTGATTTCAATAGCTACATCAAAAGAATGGCATTTTTATGCTGATTTTAAATATATAAGTTTAATTAAGTTTAGTCTAACCCATCAAAAGTTACAAATTTTGCCTTTCCCGAGAAAATTTGCCTTATTTTAGAAAACAGGGGAAAACAACCCCTAAAAGTCATAGAATCTTAACGAAAATCACACCATGAGATTCAGCGCATCAGAGAACCCTTTCGTAGAAGTTTTAAGCTCCTATCCACAAAAATGTGGAATTTTGTATTTTTTGCCAGAAGGCAGATCACGGATGCGTGTTTATTTGTATGTTGGTTTGTTTTTTTCCCAGGGGTAATCGTATGGATCCAGTGGTCCTAGAATCTTGCGAGAGGGCTCATTCTAATGCAGATGAAAAGTTCTAGTGCCCCTTTTAAGTGGTCAAAAACTTTTTTAGGGCACCTAGGCCCCCTCCCATGCTAATTATTTTTCCAAAGTCACCAAGCCAAAATTCTGAGATTTATTCAGCGTAGTCAAAAAACCTTATAACTATGTCTTTGGGGACAACTTACTCCCCCACAGTCCCCTTGGGAAGGGCCACAAGTTACAAACTTTGACCAGTGCTTACATATAGTGATGGTTATTTGGAAGTGTACAGACGTTTTCAGGGAGATTTTTAGGTTGTGGGGGGGGGGGGGGTTGATAAGAGGGGGATATGCTGGGGGAACTTTCCAAGGAGGACTTTTTAATGGGGAAGAAAATTTTCATGAAGGGAGCGCAGGATTTTCGAGCATTATTAAAAAAAAAAACAATGAAAAAATAAATATGAGAAAGTTTTTCAACTGAAAGTAAGGAGAAGCATTAAAATTTAAAACGAACAGAAATTATTGCGCATATGATGGGCTCACCTCCTCCTAATACCTCGCTCTTTACGCTAAAGTATTTTTAATAATTTCAACTATCTATTCAACGGCTTTTGTGATTCAGGGGTCATTCTTAAGAAATTGGGACATAATTTAAGCTTTAGTGTAAAGAGCGAGGGGGTGAACTTCTTCATATACGTAATAAAAATATGAGAATACAGAACTTCGTTACGTAAGCTAATTTGTAAGTTACGTATATCTTTTACTAATAAAAACATTCGTAGAAAGTTAAAAGTTCTAGTTACCTTTTTAAGTAACCAAAAAATTGGAGGGCAACTAGGTCTCCTCCCCCGCTCCTTTTTTTCTCAAAACTATGAGAAAGTCATTTAGCCAAAAAAAATAAATATGCAAAATCAAGTACCAAAACATGCATTGATTCAAAAACGTCAGATTTTTTCAGAAATTAAATAATAAAAATTTTTTTAACAAAAAGTAAGGAGCGACATTAAAACTTAAATCGAACAGAAATTACTTCGTATATGAAAGGGACTCCTTCCTCATCAACGCCCCGCTCTGTACGCTAAAGTTTTTTACTGTTTTAAAAAGTAGAGTTAAGAGAAAGAGTCAAACTTTAGCGTAACGAGCGGGGGGTTGATGAGGAAGCAGCCCCTTTCATATACGAACTAATTTCTGTTCGTTTTAAGTTTTAATGTCGCTCCTTACTTTTCGTAAATATTTTTTTTTTATTTAATAAGGCTCCATTCTAGGCTGCTTTGTCAGCCCCTTAAACTCTATTTTGCCTATAAGAATTATTCAAAGTGTGATCCGTCAATAAGGGCTGTGAAGTGACTACTATACAGTGAATACTACTACTATATATGTATATATTTAAATATATGTATATATATATATATATATATATATATATATATATATATATATATATATATATATATATATATATATATATATATATATATATATATATATATATATATATATATATATATATATATATATATATATATATATATATATATATATATATATATACTAGCTGTTAGTTACACGCCATTGTAGTTGTATCCCTGTGTCCCACCTGTGAATAGATATATATATATATATATATATATATATATATATATACTAGCTGTTGGGGTGGCGCTTCGCGCCACCCCAACACCTAGTTGGTGGGGGCGCTTCGCGCCCCCCCCAAGCCCCCCCGCGCGCGTAAGTCGTTACGCGCCATAATAGTTACGCGCCATTGTAGTTGTGTCCCTATGTCCCACCTGTGAATATAGATAGATATATATATATATGGTTTTAACTACGTAAAACTTGCGAATATAGAACATTCTTTGCTGTCCCATTGTCTTTGCATATAAATAGATTGTCAGGTTTACCGACTCTTGAACATGCAACATATAATGGTCCATGGGAAAACAATCTGTATTCAGATCTATACCTCATGATTCTAATGATTGCCCTTGAGCTTTGTTGATGGTGATTGCTAATCGACCATTCCCTGTCCCGGTGTCCCGGTCGTCATTTACATCCCCCTGTTTCCTCCGGTGTCCCCGTTGTAGTTGTGTCCCTGTGTCCCGGTCGTCATTTATATTCCCTGTGTCCCGGTCGTCATTTGTATCCCGGTGTCCCGGTCTGTATATACATTCGTTTTTTAGTTTTGTTTTTCTCCTTTATTTTTTTCCTTTTTTTTTCTTTTTTAGCTTATTTAGATTTTTAGATTTTTTAATTTTTTTATTAGTTTTTAGTTTTTTTTTCTTTTTAGTTTTTTTGTCCCGGTCGTCATTTATATCCCCCTGTTTCCCCCGGTGTCCCCGTTGTAGTTGTGTCCCTGTGTCCCGGTCGTCATTTATATTCCCTGTGTCCCGGTCGTCATTTGTATCCCGGTGTACCGGTCTGTATATACATTCGTTTTTTAGTTTTGTTTTTCTCCTTTATTTTTTTCCTTTTTTTTTCTTTTTTAGTTTATTTAGATTTTTAGATTTTTTAGTTTTTTTATTAGTTTTTAGTTTTTTTTTCTTTTTGGTTTTTTTGTAGTTTTTACCTTCTTTTTAGTTTTGTTAATTTTTTTTTTACTTATGTCCTGGTCGTCATTTATACTCCCTATGTCCCGGTGCTTTGTTGATTGCTAATCGAACATTCCTTTTGTCCTGGTCGCTTTCTCTTTGAGTGTCGTCATTTATTTTTTTCTTTTTTAGTTCTTTTAGTTTTTACCTTTTTTAGTTTTTTTTAGTTTTTTAGATGAAAATTTTTTTTTAGTTTTTTCCTTTTTTCTTTTTAGTTTTTATTGGTTTTTACCTTTATGTTAGCTTATTTTTCAGTTTTTTCCTTTTTTTTAGTTTTTTTTTATTTTTTATTTTTTTTAGTTTTTTACCTTTTTTTAGTTTTTTTAGTTTTTTTAGTTTTTTTAGTTTTTTAGCTTTTTTACTTTTTTTATTAGTTTTTAGTTTTTTTGTAGTTTTTGCCTTTTTTTAGTTTTTTCAGTTTTTTTTTTAGTTTTTTATTGGTTTTTACCTTTATTTTAGCTTATTTTTCAGTTTTTTCCTTTTTTTTAGTTTTTTTTAGTTTTTTTAGTTTTTTACCTTTTTTTAGTTTTTTTAGTTTTTTAGCTTTTTTATTTTTTTTATTAGTTTTTAGTTTTTTTTGTAGTTTTTGCCTTTTTTTTAGTTTTTTTTAGTTTTTTAGCTTTTTTATTAGTTTTTAGTTTTTTTTTGTAGTTTTTGCCTTTTTTTAGTTTGACAACTTATTTTTATATATATAGATAGTTTTTTTTTTTTACTTATGTCCTGGTCGTCATTTATACTCCCTGTGTCCCGGTGCTTTGTTGATTGCTAATCGAACATTCCTTTTGTCCTGGTCGCTTTCTCTTTGAGTGTCGTCATTTATTAGTTTTTTCCTTTTTTTCTTTTTAGTTTTTTATTGGTTTTTACCTTTATTTTAGCTTATTTTTCAGTTTTTTCCTTTTTTTTAGTTTTTTTTATTTTTTATTTTTTTTAGTTTTTTACCTTTTTTTAGTTTTTTTTAGTTTTTTTAGTTTTTTAGCTTTTTTACTTTTTTTATTAGTTTTTAGTTTTTTTTTGTAGTTTTTGCCTTTTTTTAGTTTTTTCAGTTTTTTTTTTAGTTTTTTATTGGTTTTTACCTTTATAGTTTTTTTAGTTTTTTAGCTTTTTTATTTTTTTTATTAGTTTTTAGTTTTTTTTGTAGTTTTTGCCTTTTTTTAGTTTTTTCAGTTTTGACGTCACCTGATCCAGTTTTTTCAGGTGACGTCACCTGACCCATCCACACATCCACAGACAGACAACTTATTTTTATATATATAGATATATATATATATATATATATATATATATATATATATATATATATATATATATATATATATATATATATATATATATATATATATATATATATATATATATATATATATATATATATATATATATGTTTTAACTACGTAAAACTTGCGAATATACAACATTCTTCGCTGCCCATTGTCTATGCATATAAATAGATTGTCAGGTTTACTGACTCTTGAACATGCAACATATAATTGTCCATGGGAAAAACAATCCGTATTCAGATCTATACCTCATTATTCTAATGATGTGTCCCAGTGTCCCGGTCGTCATTTATATTCCCTGTGTCCCGGTCGTCTTTTGTGTCCCGGTGTCCCAGTTTGTAATATCTCTTTGAGTGTCCCGGTCGTCATTTATATTCCCGGTGTCCCGGTCGTCATTTGTGTCCCGGTGTCCCGGTCTGTAATTTCTATTCGAACAATCCCTGTGTCCCGGTCGTCATTTATAAATCCCGCCTGTGCCCCCGGCGTCCCCGTTGTAGTTGTGTCCCTGTGTCCCGGTCGTCATTCATATTCCCTGTGTCCCGGTCGTGATTTGTGTCCGGGTGTCCCAGCCTGTAATTTCTCTTTGAGGTTCCCGGTCGTCATTTATATTCCCTGTGTCCCGGTCGTCATTTATGTCCCGGTGTCCTGGTATGTAATTTCATCAGTTGACAAACATGACGTCAGTCGACAAACAACTTCATGACGCATACAGCTCAATCCTTATAATGACGTCAGTCGACACACATGACGTCAGTCGACACACAAACATGACGTCACTCGAGACACACACACACAGACATTTTTATATCCTTCTATCTATCTATCTATCTATATATATAAAAATAAGTTGTCTGTCTGTCTGTGGATCTGTGGATCTGTGGATCAGGTGACGTCATGTTTCGGCTGACGTCATGAAATTAGTTGCCGTCATTTTTGCTTGAAGGTTACGTCATTCAAGTTATATAAGACATATGTTCGCGTAGAAATCTATTAATGTTTATGTTTACAATGACTGATGAAGATGCTCAAAGAGTCTATGCCAAAAAACTTGCTGCTGATAGAGAAAGTCAGAAAAGAAAGCGTGCCGAGGAACTACCAGAGCAACGCGAAAGCAGACTTGCTGCTAAAAGAGAAAGTGAAAAAAGAAGGCGTGCCGAGGAATCAAAAGACCAGCAGGGAAACAGGCTTGAGGCTGATAGAGAAAGAAAGAACAGAAAGCATGCCGAGGAACTACCAGAGCAACGCAGAAGCAGACTTGCTGCTAAAAGAGAAAGTGAAAAAAGAAGGCGTGCCGAGGAATCAAAAGACCAGCAGGGAAACAGGCTTGAGGCTGATAGAGAAAGAAAGAACAGAAAGCATGCCGAGGAACTACCAGAGCAACGCAGAAGCAGACTTGCTGCTAAAAGAGAATGTGAAAAAAGAAGGCGTGCCGAGGAATTACAAGAACAGCAAGAAATCAGGCTTGCTGCTGAAAGAGAAAGTAAGAAAAGAAAGCGTGCCGAGGAATCACAAGAACAGCAAGAAATCAGGCTTGCTGCTGATAGAGAAAGTAAGAAAAGAAAGCGTGCCGAGGAATTACAAGAACAGCAAGAAATCAGGCTTGCTGCTGATAGAGAAAGTAAGAAAAGAAAGCGTGCCGAGGAATCAGAGCAATCTGAAAGTTATCGCCTGGCATTCAGGTACAACCCAGTCGATGATTATAGCTTGAGTAGATGTGTTCAAATCGGGACAATGTCTAAAATTTGTCCCTATTGCAAGGCCTTGAAATTCAATGGTGAAACAATGAGAATGTGTTGCGCCTCAGGAAAAGTTAAACTTCCTCTATTGGCTGCACCACCAGAGCCATTGAAGACTTTCCTTACTGGAACTACGTCAGAATCTAAGCGTTTTTTGTCAAAAATCTGACAATACAACTCATGTTTCCAAATGACGTTGTTTGGAGCCCAAATCGAAAATCCAGATCAATTTATGTCTACTTTCAAAGTAAAAGGGCAAATTTATCATAAAGCAGGGTCCCTTCTACCATTCTCAGGCGAGAATCATAAATTTTTACAATTGTACTTCATCAGTGATAGAAATTCTGAATTGAATGCACGTTGCGAAATTTCTCCCAACGTTGAAAGGACAATCGTTTCCCAATTGCAACATCTTTTCTACGAAAATAATAATTTAGTGCGTCTGTTCAAAACAGCCATCGATTTGATGCCTACTGATACTCATAAAATTGTTATTTCCGCTGACAAAACGCCTCCTGGCCAACATGTGCGTAGATACAATGCTCCGACTATCGACGAAGTGGCAATCGTTATGGTCGGTGATCAGTTTTTACCTCGAGATATTATTCTTCATAAGCGAAACGCTCAGTTGTTAAGAATTGCTGAAACTCATCGATGCTACGATGCCCTACAATATCCTATCATTTTTTGGGATGGAGCCGACGGCTATCACTTTAATATTAAATTGATGAATCCAGCCACTAACAAAGAAATGAATAAGAAATGCAGTGCAATGCATTATTATTCCTATAGACTAATGATTCGGCAGGATGAAGAAAATTATATTTTAAAATGCCGTGAATTGTTTCACCAATTTGTCGTGGATATGTATGCTAAAATTGAATCAGAACGTTTGCTATATATCCGCCTGAATCAGACCAAGCTCCGCTCTGAACAATACATTCATTTGCGAGATGCAGTTATAAATGACGGTAATACCACAAACGTTGGAAGATTAACAATTTTACCTTCGTCATATGCTGGCAGTCCCCGTCATATGCATGAATATGCTCAAGATGCTATTGCGTATGTTCGTCTCTATGGTCGTCCAGATTTATTTATTACATTTAAATGTAATCAATCTTGGGACGAGATACTGCAGCTTTTACTTCAAGGACAATCGGCGGTTCATAGGCATGACATTACGGCACGTGTCTTCCGGCAAAAGTTGAAATCACTGATAAACTACCTTGTAAAACATGAAGTGTTTGGGTCAGTGCGATGCTGGATGTACTCAGTGGAATGGCAAAACGAGGTTTGCCACACGCACATATACTAATCTGGCTACATAAAAAAATTACTTCAAACGAAATTGGTAATGTGATTTCCGCTGAAATACCTGATAAAAATGTCGATAAGGGGTTACATGATATTATTGTAAAAAATATGATACATGGACCTTGCGGTGCACTGAACGAAAATTCACCATGCATGGCCAAAGGAAGGTGCACAAAGCAATATCCTCGACTTTTAGTACCCAAAACAATTACTGGCAATGATGGTTACCCACAATATAGAAGAAGATCTACTGAAGATGGCGGTAAAACAGCAATAATAAAGAAGCGTAACGGTACCACCATCGAAGTAGATAACCAGTGGGTTGTTCCATATTCCCCATTATTATCAAAAACATTTAATGCACACATAAACGTTGAATACTGTAACTCCGTAAAGGCAATCAAATACATATGTAAATACGTCAACAAAGGCAGTGACATGGCAGTTTTTGGCTTGCAGTCCGAAATCAAAGATTTCGATGAAATCGTAGAATATCAGGCTTGAAGATACATAAGCAGTAATGAAGCTGTTTGGCGAATTCTTTCATTTCCGATACATGAACGTAGTCCAGCTGTTGTTCACTTAGCGGTACATTTACAGAATGGTCAACGTGTTTATTTCACGGAAACCAACGTGCAACAAAGAGTCCTGAATCCACCGGATACTACATTAACAGCTTTTTTTTCGCTTTGCAAAAATGATTCTTTTGCAAAAAAACTGCTGTATACTGAAGTGCCTTCGTATTAAACGTGGAATACTAAAAATAAAGTATTTGAACGTCGAAAACAGGGTAAGTCAGTCGACGGCCAACCTACCATCTTCAAAGATACCACGCTAGGAAGACTCTACACCGTTCACCCCAATCAACATGAATGCTTCTTTCTACGCCTGCTTTTGGTGAATGTACCCGGTCCGACATCCTTTGAGTATTTGAGGACTGTAAATGGTACTATACATGACACTTACCGTAGTGCATGCCAAGCTCTGAATTTATTGGAGAATGACCAACACTGGGATAACTGCATCAATGACGCGTGCGAAACGTCAACCCCAAGTCAAATTCGTGCATTGTTTGGCATCATTTTAACAACTTGCTCTCCATCAGCTCCTACAGAGTTATGGGAAAAATATAAGTCAAAAATGTCCGAAGATATACTTCATCGAAAACAGTTAGAGACGTCAGACATGACTTTTGATTTTACATCAGAAATTTATAACTACACTTTAGTTGTTATAGAAGATTTGTGCATAAGTATGGCAAACAAACCTCTTCAGGATTTGGGAATGCCTTCACCTAACCGTATCGCTGCTGTTTCGACATGTGTAGAATTGGATCGTGAACAAAGTTACAGTACGAGTGATCTATTGTCGTATGTACAAAATAACATTTCCAAGTTAACGTCGGAACAAAAAGACATTTATGATACGATAATGCATTGTGTCGATAACAACGTTGGAGAAATTTTCTTTTTGGATGCGCCAGGAGGTACTGGTAAAACGTTTGTGATGAAACTGATTCTGGCATCAATTCGATCTAAAAATGATATAGCGTTGGCAATTGCGTCGTCCGGAATAGCCGCAACATTGCTGCCTGGTAGAAGAACTGCTCATTACGCTTTGAAATTGCCTCTGAACTTGCATTCTACAGAAACTCCCACGTGCAATATTTCCAAATCATCTGGGATGGGTAAAGTATTGCAGCAATGCAAACTTATTATTTGGGATGAGTGCACAATGGTACACAAAAAATCGCTCGAGGCTCTGGATCAATGCTTGAAAGATTTGCGAGGGAAGTCGAAACCCTTTGGCAGCACCTTAATATTGCTTGCGGGAGATTTCAGGCAAACATTACCTATAATACCTAGATCAACTCCTGCAGACGAAATGAATGCTTGCCTGAAAAATTCTAATTTATGGGCACACGTAAAAACATTACAATTAACTACAAATATGCGTGTCCGATTGCAAAACGATGACTCTGGTCAAACATTTTCAGATCAATTGCTGGCAATGGGAAACGGAAAGCTCCCAGTAGACTCAATTTCAGGACGTATACAACTACCTGCTGATTTCTGTAATTTAGTGACGTCCAAAAATGAATTGATTGAAAAAGTATTTCCGAATATTCTAAAAAATTATAAAAATAATAAATGGCTAAGTGAAAGAGCGATTCTCGCACCCAAAAATATAGACGTCCACGAAATCAACAATATTGTTTTGACCAAGATTCAAGACCAGGCAGTCCTTTACAAGTCAGTCGACACAGTTTTGGAACCAAATGAAGCGGTCGGTAAACCTGACAATCTATTTATACGCACAGACAATGGGACAGCGAAGACTGTTGTATATTCACAAGTTTTACGTAGTTAATTTGTATTGTATCTATCTATCTATCTATCTATCTATATAAAAACGAGTTGTGTGTATGCATGTTTGTTTGTTTGTAAAAAGAGCGTTTGCATAGATCTTTCAGGGTTTCCACCACACGTGCTACAACTAAAAATAGGCGTACCAATAATACTTTTAAGAAATATAAACCCACCAAAGCTTTGCAATGGCACTCGACTTGCCGTAAAAAAAACAATGGAAAACCTAATAGATGCCACAATCTTGACAGGGCCATTTGAGGGTGAGGCTGTTCTTATTCCTCGCATTCCCATGATTCCAACAGATCTGCCTTTTCAATTTAAAAGATTGCAATTCCCAATTCGATTAGCATTTGCAATCACCATTAACAAAGCTCAAGGTCAATCATTAGAAAAATGTGGTATTGATCTTAATACAGATTGCTTTACCAATGTACAATTGTATGTTGCATCTTTGAGGGTCGGTAAACCTGACAATCTATTTATACGCACAGACAATGGGACAGCGAAGACTGTTGTATATTCACAAGTTTTACGTAGTTAATTTGTATTGTATCTATCTATCTATCTATCTATCTATCTATATAAAAACGAGTTGTGTGTATGCATGTTTGTTTGTTTGTAAAAAGAGCGTTTGCATATGACGTCATTATTAGTACATACGGCTTTGTATATGGACAGACAATGGGAAAGCCAAGAATGTTGTATATTCGCAATTT